>NC_143133.1:0-15000 GCF_059928025.1 Delphinapterus leucas
GTATTGCTCTAACCCTAACCCTAACCCTAACCCTAACCCTAACCCTAACCCTAACCCTAACCCTAACCCTAACCCTAACCCTAACCCTAACCCTAACCCTAACCCTAACCCTAACCCTAACCCTAACCCTAACCCTAACCCTAACCCTAACCCTAACCCTAACCCTAACCCTAACCCTAACCCTAACCCTAACCCTAACCCTAACCCTAACCCTAACCCTAACCCTAACCCTAACCCTAACCCTAACCCTAACCCTAACCCTAACCCTAACCCTAACCCTAACCCTAACCCTAACCCTAACCCTAACCCTAACCCTAACCCTAACCCTAACCCTAACCCTAACCCTAACCCTAACCCTAACCCTAACCCTAACCCTAACCCTAACCCTAACCCTAACCCTAACCCTAACCCTAACCCTAACCCTAACCCTAACCCTAACCCTAACCCTAACCCTAACCCTAACCCTAACCCTAACCCTAACCCTAACCCTAACCCTAACCCTAACCCTAACCCTAACCCTAACCCTAACCCTAACCCTAACCCTAACCCTAACCCTAACCCTAACCCTAACCCTAACCCTAACCCTAACCCTAACCCTAACCCTAACCCTAACCCTAACCCTAACCCTAACCCTAACCCTAACCCTAACCCTAACCCTAACCCTAACCCTAACCCTAACCCTAACCCTAACCCTAACCCTAACCCTAACCCTAACCCTAACCCTAACCCTAACCCTAACCCTAACCCTAACCCTAACCCTAACCCTAACCCTAACCCTAACCCTAACCCTAACCCTAACCCTAACCCTAACCCTAACCCTAACCCTAACCCTAACCCTAACCCTAACCCTAACCCTAACCCTAACCCTAACCCTAACCCTAACCCTAACCCTAACCCTAACCCTAACCCTAACCCTAACCCTAACCCTAACCCTAACCCTAACCCTAACCCTAACCCTAACCCTAACCCTAACCCTAACCCTAACCCTAACCCTAACCCTAACCCTAACCCTAACCCTAACCCTAACCCTAACCCTAACCCTAACCCTAACCCTAACCCTAACCCTAACCCTAACCCTAACCCTAACCCTAACCCTAACCCTAACCCTAACCCTAACCCTAACCCTAACCCTAACCCTAACCCTAACCCTAACCCTAACCCTAACCCTAACCCTAACCCTAACCCTAACCCTAACCCTAACCCTAACCCTAACCCTAACCCTAACCCTAACCCTAACCCTAACCCTAACCCTAACCCTAACCCTAACCCTAACCCTAACCCTAACCCTAACCCTAACCCTAACCCTAACCCTAACCCTAACCCTAACCCTAACCCTAACCCTAACCCTAACCCTAACCCTAACCCTAACCCTAACCCTAACCCTAACCCTAACCCTAACCCTAACCCTAACCCTAACCCTAACCCTAACCCTAACCCTAACCCTAACCCTAACCCTAACCCTAACCCTAACCCTAACCCTAACCCTAACCCTAACCCTAACCCTAACCCTAACCCTAACCCTAACCCTAACCCTAACCCTAACCCTAACCCTAACCCTAACCCTAACCCTAACCCTAACCCTAACCCTAACCCTAACCCTAACCCTAACCCTAACCCTAACCCTAACCCTAACCCTAACCCTAACCCTAACCCTAACCCTAACCCTAACCCTAACCCTAACCCTAACCCTAACCCTAACCCTAACCCTAACCCTAACCCTAACCCTAACCCTAACCCTAACCCTAACCCTAACCCTAACCCTAACCCTAACCCTAACCCTAACCCTAACCCTAACCCTAACCCTAACCCTAACCCTAACCCTAACCCTAACCCTAACCCTAACCCTAACCCTAACCCTAACCCTAACCCTAACCCTAACCCTAACCCTAACCCTAACCCTAACCCTAACCCTAACCCTAACCCTAACCCTAACCCTAACCCTAACCCTAACCCTAACCCTAACCCTAACCCTAACCCTAACCCTAACCCTAACCCTAACCCTAACCCTAACCCTAACCCTAACCCTAACCCTAACCCTAACCCTAACCCTAACCCTAACCCTAACCCTAACCCTAACCCTAACCCTAACCCTAACCCTAACCCTAACCCTAACCCTAACCCTAACCCTAACCCTAACCCTAACCCTAACCCTAACCCTAACCCTAACCCTAACCCTAACCCTAACCCTAACCCTAACCCTAACCCTAACCCTAACCCTAACCCTAACCCTAACCCTAACCCTAACCCTAACCCTAACCCTAACCCTAACCCTAACCCTAACCCTAACCCTAACCCTAACCCTAACCCTAACCCTAACCCTAACCCTAACCCTAACCCTAACCCTAACCCTAACCCTAACCCTAACCCTAACCCTAACCCTAACCCTAACCCTAACCCTAACCCTAACCCTAACCCTAACCCTAACCCTAACCCTAACCCTAACCCTAACCCTAACCCTAACCCTAACCCTAACCCTAACCCTAACCCTAACCCTAACCCTAACCCTAACCCTAACCCTAACCCTAACCCTAACCCTAACCCTAACCCTAACCCTAACCCTAACCCTAACCCTAACCCTAACCCTAACCCTAACCCTAACCCTAACCCTAACCCTAACCCTAACCCTAACCCTAACCCTAACCCTAACCCTAACCCTAACCCTAACCCTAACCCTAACCCTAACCCTAACCCTAACCCTAACCCTAACCCTAACCCTAACCCTAACCCTAACCCTAACCCTAACCCTAACCCTAACCCTAACCCTAACCCTAACCCTAACCCTAACCCTAACCCTAACCCTAACCCTAACCCTAACCCTAACCCTAACCCTAACCCTAACCCTAACCCTAACCCTAACCCTAACCCTAACCCTAACCCTAACCCTAACCCTAACCCTAACCCTAACCCTAACCCTAACCCTAACCCTAACCCTAACCCTAACCCTAACCCTAACCCTAACCCTAACCCTAACCCTAACCCTAACCCTAACCCTAACCCTAACCCTAACCCTAACCCTAACCCTAACCCTAACCCTAACCCTAACCCTAACCCTAACCCTAACCCTAACCCTAACCCTAACCCTAACCCTAACCCTAACCCTAACCCTAACCCTAACCCTAACCCTAACCCTAACCCTAACCCTAACCCTAACCCTAACCCTAACCCTAACCCTAACCCTAACCCTAACCCTAACCCTAACCCTAACCCTAACCCTAACCCTAACCCTAACCCTAACCCTAACCCTAACCCTAACCCTAACCCTAACCCTAACCCTAACCCTAACCCTAACCCTAACCCTAACCCTAACCCTAACCCTAACCCTAACCCTAACCCTAACCCTAACCCTAACCCTAACCCTAACCCTAACCCTAACCCTAACCCTAACCCTAACCCTAACCCTAACCCTAACCCTAACCCTAACCCTAACCCTAACCCTAACCCTAACCCTAACCCTAACCCTAACCCTAACCCTAACCCTAACCCTAACCCTAACCCTAACCCTAACCCTAACCCTAACCCTAACCCTAACCCTAACCCTAACCCTAACCCTAACCCTAACCCTAACCCTAACCCTAACCCTAACCCTAACCCTAACCCTAACCCTAACCCTAACCCTAACCCTAACCCTAACCCTAACCCTAACCCTAACCCTAACCCTAACCCTAACCCTAACCCTAACCCTAACCCTAACCCTAACCCTAACCCTAACCCTAACCCTAACCCTAACCCTAACCCTAACCCTAACCCTAACCCTAACCCTAACCCTAACCCTAACCCTAACCCTAACCCTAACCCTAACCCTAACCCTAACCCTAACCCTAACCCTAACCCTAACCCTAACCCTAACCCTAACCCTAACCCTAACCCTAACCCTAACCCTAACCCTAACCCTAACCCTAACCCTAACCCTAACCCTAACCCTAACCCTAACCCTAACCCTAACCCTAACCCTAACCCTAACCCTAACCCTAACCCTAACCCTAACCCTAACCCTAACCCTAACCCTAACCCTAACCCTAACCCTAACCCTAACCCTAACCCTAACCCTAACCCTAACCCTAACCCTAACCCTAACCCTAACCCTAACCCTAACCCTAACCCTAACCCTAACCCTAACCCTAACCCTAACCCTAACCCTAACCCTAACCCTAACCCTAACCCTAACCCTAACCCTAACCCTAACCCTAACCCTAACCCTAACCCTAACCCTAACCCTAACCCTAACCCTAACCCTAACCCTAACCCTAACCCTAACCCTAACCCTAACCCTAACCCTAACCCTAACCCTAACCCTAACCCTAACCCTAACCCTAACCCTAACCCTAACCCTAACCCTAACCCTAACCCTAACCCTAACCCTAACCCTAACCCTAACCCTAACCCTAACCCTAACCCTAACCCTAACCCTAACCCTAACCCTAACCCTAACCCTAACCCTAACCCTAACCCTAACCCTAACCCTAACCCTAACCCTAACCCTAACCCTAACCCTAACCCTAACCCTAACCCTAACCCTAACCCTAACCCTAACCCTAACCCTAACCCTAACCCTAACCCTAACCCTAACCCTAACCCTAACCCTAACCCTAACCCTAACCCTAACCCTAACCCTAACCCTAACCCTAACCCTAACCCTAACCCTAACCCTAACCCTAACCCTAACCCTAACCCTAACCCTAACCCTAACCCTAACCCTAACCCTAACCCTAACCCTAACCCTAACCCTAACCCTAACCCTAACCCTAACCCTAACCCTAACCCTAACCCTAACCCTAACCCTAACCCTAACCCTAACCCTAACCCTAACCCTAACCCTAACCCTAACCCTAACCCTAACCCTAACCCTAACCCTAACCCTAACCCTAACCCTAACCCTAACCCTAACCCTAACCCTAACCCTAACCCTAACCCTAACCCTAACCCTAACCCTAACCCTAACCCTAACCCTAACCCTAACCCTAACCCTAACCCTAACCCTAACCCTAACCCTAACCCTAACCCTAACCCTAACCCTAACCCTAACCCTAACCCTAACCCTAACCCTAACCCTAACCCTAACCCTAACCCTAACCCTAACCCTAACCCTAACCCTAACCCTAACCCTAACCCTAACCCTAACCCTAACCCTAACCCTAACCCTAACCCTAACCCTAACCCTAACCCTAACCCTAACCCTAACCCTAACCCTAACCCTAACCCTAACCCTAACCCTAACCCTAACCCTAACCCTAACCCTAACCCTAACCCTAACCCTAACCCTAACCCTAACCCTAACCCTAACCCTAACCCTAACCCTAACCCTAACCCTAACCCTAACCCTAACCCTAACCCTAACCCTAACCCTAACCCTAACCCTAACCCTAACCCTAACCCTAACCCTAACCCTAACCCTAACCCTAACCCTAACCCTAACCCTAACCCTAACCCTAACCCTAACCCTAACCCTAACCCTAACCCTAACCCTAACCCTAACCCTAACCCTAACCCTAACCCTAACCCTAACCCTAACCCTAACCCTAACCCTAACCCTAACCCTAACCCTAACCCTAACCCTAACCCTAACCCTAACCCTAACCCTAACCCTAACCCTAACCCTAACCCTAACCCTAACCCTAACCCTAACCCTAACCCTAACCCTAACCCTAACCCTAACCCTAACCCTAACCCTAACCCTAACCCTAACCCTAACCCTAACCCTAACCCTAACCCTAACCCTAACCCTAACCCTAACCCTAACCCTAACCCTAACCCTAACCCTAACCCTAACCCTAACCCTAACCCTAACCCTAACCCTAACCCTAACCCTAACCCTAACCCTAACCCTAACCCTAACCCTAACCCTAACCCTAACCCTAACCCTAACCCTAACCCTAACCCTAACCCTAACCCTAACCCTAACCCTAACCCTAACCCTAACCCTAACCCTAACCCTAACCCTAACCCTAACCCTAACCCTAACCCTAACCCTAACCCTAACCCTAACCCTAACCCTAACCCTAACCCTAACCCTAACCCTAACCCTAACCCTAACCCTAACCCTAACCCTAACCCTAACCCTAACCCTAACCCTAACCCTAACCCTAACCCTAACCCTAACCCTAACCCTAACCCTAACCCTAACCCTAACCCTAACCCTAACCCTAACCCTAACCCTAACCCTAACCCTAACCCTAACCCTAACCCTAACCCTAACCCTAACCCTAACCCTAACCCTAACCCTAACCCTAACCCTAACCCTAACCCTAACCCTAACCCTAACCCTAACCCTAACCCTAACCCTAACCCTAACCCTAACCCTAACCCTAACCCTAACCCTAACCCTAACCCTAACCCTAACCCTAACCCTAACCCTAACCCTAACCCTAACCCTAACCCTAACCCTAACCCTAACCCTAACCCTAACCCTAACCCTAACCCTAACCCTAACCCTAACCCTAACCCTAACCCTAACCCTAACCCTAACCCTAACCCTAACCCTAACCCTAACCCTAACCCTAACCCTAACCCTAACCCTAACCCTAACCCTAACCCTAACCCTAACCCTAACCCTAACCCTAACCCTAACCCTAACCCTAACCCTAACCCTAACCCTAACCCTAACCCTAACCCTAACCCTAACCCTAACCCTAACCCTAACCCTAACCCTAACCCTAACCCTAACCCTAACCCTAACCCTAACCCTAACCCTAACCCTAACCCTAACCCTAACCCTAACCCTAACCCTAACCCTAACCCTAACCCTAACCCTAACCCTAACCCTAACCCTAACCCTAACCCTAACCCTAACCCTAACCCTAACCCTAACCCTAACCCTAACCCTAACCCTAACCCTAACCCTAACCCTAACCCTAACCCTAACCCTAACCCTAACCCTAACCCTAACCCTAACCCTAACCCTAACCCTAACCCTAACCCTAACCCTAACCCTAACCCTAACCCTAACCCTAACCCTAACCCTAACCCTAACCCTAACCCTAACCCTAACCCTAACCCTAACCCTAACCCTAACCCTAACCCTAACCCTAACCCTAACCCTAACCCTAACCCTAACCCTAACCCTAACCCTAACCCTAACCCTAACCCTAACCCTAACCCTAACCCTAACCCTAACCCTAACCCTAACCCTAACCCTAACCCTAACCCTAACCCTAACCCTAACCCTAACCCTAACCCTAACCCTAACCCTAACCCTAACCCTAACCCTAACCCTAACCCTAACCCTAACCCTAACCCTAACCCTAACCCTAACCCTAACCCTAACCCTAACCCTAACCCTAACCCTAACCCTAACCCTAACCCTAACCCTAACCCTAACCCTAACCCTAACCCTAACCCTAACCCTAACCCTAACCCTAACCCTAACCCTAACCCTAACCCTAACCCTAACCCTAACCCTAACCCTAACCCTAACCCTAACCCTAACCCTAACCCTAACCCTAACCCTAACCCTAACCCTAACCCTAACCCTAACCCTAACCCTAACCCTAACCCTAACCCTAACCCTAACCCTAACCCTAACCCTAACCCTAACCCTAACCCTAACCCTAACCCTAACCCTAACCCTAACCCTAACCCTAACCCTAACCCTAACCCTAACCCTAACCCTAACCCTAACCCTAACCCTAACCCTAACCCTAACCCTAACCCTAACCCTAACCCTAACCCTAACCCTAACCCTAACCCTAACCCTAACCCTAACCCTAACCCTAACCCTAACCCTAACCCTAACCCTAACCCTAACCCTAACCCTAACCCTAACCCTAACCCTAACCCTAACCCTAACCCTAACCCTAACCCTAACCCTAACCCTAACCCTAACCCTAACCCTAACCCTAACCCTAACCCTAACCCTAACCCTAACCCTAACCCTAACCCTAACCCTAACCCTAACCCTAACCCTAACCCTAACCCTAACCCTAACTAACCCTAACCCTAACCCTAACCCTAACCCTAACCCTAACCCTAACCCTAACCCTAACCCTAACCCTAACCCTAACCCTAACCCTAACCCTAACCCTAACCCTAACCCTAACCCTAACCCTAACCCTAACCCTAACCCTAACCCTAACCCTAACCCTAACCCTAACCCTAACCCTAACCCTAACCCTAACCCTAACCCTAACCCTAACCCTAACCCTAACCCTAACCCTAACCCTAACCCTAACCCTAACCCTAACCCTAACCCTAACCCTAACCCTAACCCTAACCCTAACCCTAACCCTAACCCTAACCCTAACCCTAACCCTAACCCTAACCCTAACCCTAACCCTAACCCTAACCCTAACCCTAACCCTAACCCTAACCCTAACCCTAACCCTAACCCTAACCCTAACCCTAACCCTAACCCTAACCCTAACCCTAACCCTAACCCTAACCCTAACCCTAACCCTAACCCTAACCCTAACCCTAACCCTAACCCTAACCCTAACCCTAACCCTAACCCTAACCCTAACCCTAACCCTAACCCTAACCCTAACCCTAACCCTAACCCTAACCCTAACCCTAACCCTAACCCTAACCCTAACCCTAACCCTAACCCTAACCCTAACCCTAACCCTAACCCTAACCCTAACCCTAACCCTAACCCTAACCCTAACCCTAACCCTAACCCTAACCCTAACCCTAACCCTAACCCTAACCCTAACCCTAACCCTAACCCTAACCCTAACCCTAACCCTAACCCTAACCCTAACCCTAACCCTAACCCTAACCCTAACCCTAACCCTAACCCTAACCCTAACCCTAACCCTAACCCTAACCCTAACCCTAACCCTAACCCTAACCCTAACCCTAACCCTAACCCTAACCCTAACCCTAACCCTAACCCTAACCCTAACCCTAACCCTAACCCTAACCCTAACCCTAACCCTAACCCTAACCCTAACCCTAACCCTAACCCTAACCCTAACCCTAACCCTAACCCTAACCCTAACCCTAACCCTAACCCTAACCCTAACCCTAACCCTAACCCTAACCCTAACCCTAACCCTAACCCTAACCCTAACCCTAACCCTAACCCTAACCCTAACCCTAACCCTAACCCTAACCCTAACCCTAACCCTAACCCTAACCCTAACCCTAACCCTAACCCTAACCCTAACCCTAACCCTAACCCTAACCCTAACCCTAACCCTAACCCTAACCCTAACCCTAACCCTAACCCTAACCCTAACCCTAACCCTAACCCTAACCCTAACCCTAACCCTAACCCTAACCCTAACCCTAACCCTAACCCTAACCCTAACCCTAACCCTAACCCTAACCCTAACCCTAACCCTAACCCTAACCCTAACCCTAACCCTAACCCTAACCCTAACCCTAACCCTAACCCTAACCCTAACCCTAACCCTAACCCTAACCCTAACCCTAACCCTAACCCTAACCCTAACCCTAACCCTAACCCTAACCCTAACCCTAACCCTAACCCTAACCCTAACCCTAACCCTAACCCTAACCCTAACCCTAACCCTAACCCTAACCCTAACCCTAACCCTAACCCTAACCCTAACCCTAACCCTAACCCTAACCCTAACCCTAACCCTAACCCTAACCCTAACCCTAACCCTAACCCTAACCCTAACCCTAACCCTAACCCTAACCCTAACCCTAACCCTAACCCTAACCCTAACCCTAACCCTAACCCTAACCCTAACCCTAACCCTAACCCTAACCCTAACCCTAACCCTAACCCTAACCCTAACCCTAACCCTAACCCTAACCCTAACCCTAACCCTAACCCTAACCCTAACCCTAACCCTAACCCTAACCCTAACCCTAACCCTAACCCTAACCCTAACCCTAACCCTAACCCTAACCCTAACCCTAACCCTAACCCTAACCCTAACCCTAACCCTAACCCTAACCCTAACCCTAACCCTAACCCTAACCCTAACCCTAACCCTAACCCTAACCCTAACCCTAACCCTAACCCTAACCCTAACCCTAACCCTAACCCTAACCCTAACCCTAACCCTAACCCTAACCCTAACCCTAACCCTAACCCTAACCCTAACCCTAACCCTAACCCTAACCCTAACCCTAACCCTAACCCTAACCCTAACCCTAACCCTAACCCTAACCCTAACCCTAACCCTAACCCTAACCCTAACCCTAACCCTAACCCTAACCCTAACCCTAACCCTAACCCTAACCCTAACCCTAACCCTAACCCTAACCCTAACCCTAACCCTAACCCTAACCCTAACCCTAACCCTAACCCTAACCCTAACCCTAACCCTAACCCTAACCCTAACCCTAACCCTAACCCTAACCCTAACCCTAACCCTAACCCTAACCCTAACCCTAACCCTAACCCTAACCCTAACCCTAACCCTAACCCTAACCCTAACCCTAACCCTAACCCTAACCCTAACCCTAACCCTAACCCTAACCCTAACCCTAACCCTAACCCTAACCCTAACCCTAACCCTAACCCTAACCCTAACCCTAACCCTAACCCTAACCCTAACCCTAACCCTAACCCTAACCCTAACCCTAACCCTAACCCTAACCCTAACCCTAACCCTAACCCTAACCCTAACCCTAACCCTAACCCTAACCCTAACCCTAACCCTAACCCTAACCCTAACCCTAACCCTAACCCTAACCCTAACCCTAACCCTAACCCTAACCCTAACCCTAACCCTAACCCTAACCCTAACCCTAACCCTAACCCTAACCCTAACCCTAACCCTAACCCTAACCCTAACCCTAACCCTAACCCTAACCCTAACCCTAACCCTAACCCTAACCCTAACCCTAACCCTAACCCTAACCCTAACCCTAACCCTAACCCTAACCCTAACCCTAACCCTAACCCTAACCCTAACCCTAACCCTAACCCTAACCCTAACCCTAACCCTAACCCTAACCCTAACCCTAACCCTAACCCTAACCCTAACCCTAACCCTAACCCTAACCCTAACCCTAACCCTAACCCTAACCCTAACCCTAACCCTAACCCTAACCCTAACCCTAACCCTAACCCTAACCCTAACCCTAACCCTAACCCTAACCCTAACCCTAACCCTAACCCTAACCCTAACCCTAACCCTAACCCTAACCCTAACCCTAACCCTAACCCTAACCCTAACCCTAACCCTAACCCTAACCCTAACCCTAACCCTAACCCTAACCCTAACCCTAACCCTAACCCTAACCCTAACCCTAACCCTAACCCTAACCCTAACCCTAACCCTAACCCTAACCCTAACCCTAACCCTAACCCTAACCCTAACCCTAACCCTAACCCTAACCCTAACCCTAACCCTAACCCTAACCCTAACCCTAACCCTAACCCTAACCCTAACCCTAACCCTAACCCTAACCCTAACCCTAACCCTAACCCTAACCCTAACCCTAACCCTAACCCTAACCCTAACCCTAACCCTAACCCTAACCCTAACCCTAACCCTAACCCTAACCCTAACCCTAACCCTAACCCTAACCCTAACCCTAACCCTAACCCTAACCCTAACCCTAACCCTAACCCTAACCCTAACCCTAACCCTAACCCTAACCCTAACCCTAACCCTAACCCTAACCCTAACCCTAACCCTAACCCTAACCCTAACCCTAACCCTAACCCTAACCCTAACCCTAACCCTAACCCTAACCCTAACCCTAACCCTAACCCTAACCCTAACCCTAACCCTAACCCTAACCCTAACCCTAACCCTAACCCTAACCCTAACCCTAACCCTAACCCTAACCCTAACCCTAACCCTAACCCTAACCCTAACCCTAACCCTAACCCTAACCCTAACCCTAACCCTAACCCTAACCCTAACCCTAACCCTAACCCTAACCCTAACCCTAACCCTAACCCTAACCCTAACCCTAACCCTAACCCTAACCCTAACCCTAACCCTAACCCTAACCCTAACCCTAACCCTAACCCTAACCCTAACCCTAACCCTAACCCTAACCCTAACCCTAACCCTAACCCTAACCCTAACCCTAACCCTAACCCTAACCCTAACCCTAACCCTAACCCTAACCCTAACCCTAACCCTAACCCTAACCCTAACCCTAACCCTAACCCTAACCCTAACCCTAACCCTAACCCTAACCCTAACCCTAACCCTAACCCTAACCCTAACCCTAACCCTAACCCTAACCCTAACCCTAACCCTAACCCTAACCCTAACCCTAACCCTAACCCTAACCCTAACCCTAACCCTAACCCTAACCCTAACCCTAACCCTAACCCTAACCCTAACCCTAACCCTAACCCTAACCCTAACCCTAACCCTAACCCTAACCCTAACCCTAACCCTAACCCTAACCCTAACCCTAACCCTAACCCTAACCCTAACCCTAACCCCTAACCCTAACCCTAACCCTAACCCTAACCCTAACCCTAACCCTAACCCTAACCCTAACCCTAACCCTAACCCTAACCCTAACCCTAACCCTAACCCTAACCCTAACCCTAACCCTAACCCTAACCCTAACCCTAACCCTAACCCTAACCCTAACCCTAACCCTAACCCTAACCCTAACCCTAACCCTAACCCTAACCCTAACCCTAACCCTAACCCTAACCCTAACCCTAACCCTAACCCTAACCCTAACCCTAACCCTAGCCCTAACCCTAACCCTAACCCTAACCCTAACCCTAACCCTAACCCTAACCCTAACCCTAACCCTAACCCTAACCCTAACCCTAACCCTAACCTAACCCCTAACCCCTAACCCCTAACCCTAACCCTAACCCTAACCCTAACCCTAACCCTAACCCTAACCCTAACCCTAACCCTAACCCTAACCCTAACCCTAACCCTAACCCTAACCCTAACCCTAACCCTAACCCTAACCCTAACCCTAACCCTAACCCTAACCCTAACCCTAACCCTAACCCTAACCCTAACCCTAACCCTAACCCTAACCCTAACCCTAACCCTAACCCTAACCCTAACCCTAACCCTAACCCTAACCCTAACCCTAACCCTAACCCTAACCCTAACCCTAACCCTAACCCTAACCCTAACCCTAACCCTAACCCTAACCCTAACCCTAACCCTAACCCTAACCCTAACCCTAACCCTAACCCTAACCCTAACCCTAACCCTAACCCTAACCCTAACCCTAACCCTAACCCTAACCCTAACCCTAACCCTAACCCTAACCCTAACCCTAACCCTAACCCTAACCCTAACCCTAACCCTAACCCTAACCCTAACCCTAACCCTAACCCTAACCCTAACCCTAACCCTAACCCTAACCCTAACCCTAACCCTAACCCTAACCCTAACCCTAACCCTAACCCTAACCCTAACCCTAACCCTAACCCTAACCCTAACCCTAACCCTAACCCTAACCCTAACCCTAACCCTAACCCTAACCCTAACCCTAACCCTAACCCTAACCCTAACCCTAACCCTAACCCTAACCCTAACCCTAACCCTAACCCTAACCCTAACCCTAACCCTAACCCTAACCCTAACCCTAACCCTAACCCTAACCCTAACCCTAACCCTAACCCTAACCCTAACCCTAACCCTAACCCTAACCCTAACCCTAACCCTAACCCTAACCCTAACCCTAACCCTAACCCTAACCCTAACCCTAACCCTAACCCTAACCCTAACCCTAACCCTAACCCTAACCCTAACCCTAACCCTAACCCTAACCCTAACCCTAACCCTAACCCTAACCCTAACCCTAACCCTAACCCTAACCCTAACCCTAACCCTAACCCTAACCCTAACCCTAACCCTAACCCTAACCCTAACCCTAACCCTAACCCTAACCCTAACCCTAACCCTAACCCTAACCCTAACCCTAACCCTAACCCTAACCCTAACCCTAACCCTAACCCTAACCCTAACCCTAACCCTAACCCTAACCCTAACCCTAACCCTAACCCTAACCCTAACCCTAACCCTAACCCTAACCCTAACCCTAACCCTAACCCTAACCCTAACCCTAACCCTAACCCTAACCCTAACCCTAACCCTAACCCTAACCCTAACCCTAACCCTAACCCTAACCCTAACCCTAACCCTAACCCTAACCCTAACCCTAACCCTAACCCTAACCCTAACCCTAACCCTAACCCTAACCCTAACCCTAACCCTAACCCTAACCCTAACCCTAACCCTAACCCTAACCCTAACCCTAACCCTAACCCTAACCCTAACCCTAACCCTAACCCTAACCCTAACCCTAACCCTAACCCTAACCCTAACCCTAACCCTAACCCTAACCCTAACCCTAACCCTAACCCTAACCCTAACCCTAACCCTAACCCTAACCCTAACCCTAACCCTAACCCTAACCCTAACCCTAACCCTAACCCTAACCCTAACCCTAACCCTAACCCTAACCCTAACCCTAACCCTAACCCTAACCCTAACCCTAACCCTAACCCTAACCCTAACCCTAACCCTAACCCTAACCCTAACCCTAACCCTAACCCTAACCCTAACCCTAACCCTAACCCTAACCCTAACCCTAACCCTAACCCTAACCCTAACCCTAACCCTAACCCTAACCCTAACCCTAACCCTAACCCTAACCCTAACCCTAACCCTAACCCTAACCCTAACCCTAACCCTAACCCTAACCCTAACCCTAACCCTAACCCTAACCCTAACCCTAACCCTAACCCTAACCCTAACCCTAACCCTAACCCTAACCCTAACCCTAACCCTAACCCTAACCCTAACCCTAACCCTAACCCTAACCCTAACCCTAACCCTAACCCTAACCCTAACCCTAACCCTAACCCTAACCCTAACCCTAACCCTAACCCTAACCCTAACCCTAACCCTAACCCTAACCCTAACCCTAACCCTAACCCTAACCCTAACCCTAACCCTAACCCTAACCCTAACCCTAACCCTAACCCTAACCCTAACCCTAACCCTAACCCTAACCCTAACCCTAACCCTAACCCTAACCCTAACCCTAACCCTAACCCTAACCCTAACCCTAACCCTAACCCTAACCCTAACCCTAACCCTAACCCTAACCCTAACCCTAACCCTAACCCTA